>NW_003805526.1:1672-11647 GCF_000255335.2 Galendromus occidentalis | reverse complement strand
GCTCGACACACCTCGCGTACACCTACATGCGCGCCGCCGCGTGGCCACCTCACGACCGAACTGAATCATCCGGATGATAAAACCAATGTAGACAGGATCCGGCCTCGGAACTAATTCGGATGCTCCAAGCCGGAAAGCTGAATCTCAGCCATGCAGGATTTGTACGCCGAGAAGGATCCGATACAGCCAACGGCTCGCAATATTTGACTTTCCCTTTTTTATGTCGTCTGTGAGTTTCTCAGACCCCTTATTCCCTGATCAGTGCGGCCCGAGGAACTCTTAAGGTTTTGAGCAAGGAAGTACTGTATTCTTGATTCGCTGAATGAGGGCTCGGGACACACATTCGGGTTTGAACCATATTGCGATACGATTTCATCGATTGATTCTCGGCTTCGCTCGAATGCGGCCGGACTTGATCGTCTGGATCGGAACTCCATAAGAATAGAAACACATCGTTGAGGACCCAGGGTTCTCATGCGGGACCGAACTTCATCGGCTTCATAAGAGTGCGTCCGAATATTTTCCCCATATCGAGACTTGAGATAAGAGGAACATATGTATCGTTGAGGGTCCTGGATTTCGCATCCGGGATCGAATCTCATTGGCTTCGGAAGGGTGCGGCCGGACTTCATCCTTAATTTGCTTCATTTACTTCATCGCGCTCTTGCAATGAGTCCCCTCGAGCACGTTGACGTAGTTCTACGCAACTCACAGGTTTGGCATCGAGCTAAACCTGCACTGAATTTTTTTTAAGCCAGAGGCCTCTTCTGTAAATGCGTCGAGAATCACATTTGATTTTGTGAACAGGCTAGGATAAGACGGAGAGCTACCTGAACCAAATGAGTAAGACCATTTTATCCTAACTTATTAGGAGTAATAATTGTCGATTCGCTGGTAGACCCCTTATTATATGTATACCTAGTAGGTATACATATAAGTAGTAGTTCTCAGTAGTCTAAGACCCTTATTAGGAGTAATAATTGTCGATTCGCTGGTAGACCCCTTATTATATGTTTACCTACTAGGTATACATATAATAAGGGCTTTAAAGGGGCCTACTAGGTATACATATAATAAGGGGTCTACCAGCGAATCGACAATTATTACTCCTAATAAGTGTCTTAGACTACTGAGAACTCTGCGAAAGATGAATCGACGGGGTTTGCGAGTTATGAAGGTTGCAATATTTCATCAAGATTCCGCCGCATTCCTCCGCGTTTTCCAAGAGGTCGGCGCTGAAAACCGTCTGTTCGACACACTGCGATCTTAATCCCACGGAACGAAGGGCGCCTAATGAAGTGATTCCATGATCCTCAGTGATTTGGTCTCGGTTCCCGAACATAATTCCGGATGGAGTCGTGTTGCGAATATCGCGGATCTGGATCCACAATGAGCTCGCTGGTCTTGCGTATCCGATACCGTGAAGTGCCCGAAGTACACAAGTCCATGACGCTTTCGGAGAAAGTTCGTCGCTTATCGCGAAAATCAATGCTCTTCCACTCTTGCGTGTCTCCGCTGAAATCACTTCCGCCTGGCCATTGTTTTGATTTTCTCGGCAAGCCCAGCTTCGACGCTTCGAATTGGGTCCACTCCACGAAATCTGATTGCTGAGTCCGATACAGACACTCGACGGCATATCTGAATCTCCAAGGAGCGATCAGTGTATGATAATTTCGGCCTCTGGAACCGACTCTCTTTCTCCGTGTAAAGAGGTCGAATGATCCTTCGCAGACCCGCTGCCGGGTACTGCGGGAGTTTCCACCAGCCTGGGGGTGGGGGACCTTCATTCCCGTGCGTGGTGTTGTGCGCATTAGTTTGTGTCGCCTCGCGTACTTCGCTGCGTTCGAGTACCTGCGCGACGTGTTCCTCGATTTCGTATTCCTTTGCTAGAACTGATCCCGCGTCGACGTCACGGGGAACCTGAGCTGTGTCGTCATGAGTGGATCGCGTCGTTTCATTCACGAGATGGAGCCTAGGCTGAAAGCTCCCGCGCACAAATATTCAAAGGAATAATGAACATGGAATTCCATCGGATATATTGTTTCGTGGTAAACCGATTGGGAATCGCTTCAAGCCCTCCATCCCGATAAGGTCGGCCAAGCCTCACGGAAGACGTCCCACGTGAGGAAAATTCGGGAACTTCCGAACCCTCGGGTCAACCCCCTGCGCAAGCTCCCTCGACTCGGGGACTCAATCTCGAAGCGATCATCTTTCGATTTCACTCGTCGGACATGAGACTGTCCTCGCAGAAAAAATCGTTCAACCCGGTTGTTGTTGAATTACCGAAGTACGCTTTTTCCGAGAGCCTTAGAAACTCACGTCTTCTGGTCTCATCTCCGATCGTGGCTCCTATCTCCTTTCGGAGCTTGGCCTGGAAGGACAGATACCCGTCGTATATGACCTTAAGCTCTAAGAGAGCCTCAGCATCGGTCGATAGATTCCGGGGCGGGATCATTGCGGACAGCTCGTCAGCTTTTGCGAGAATTGATTCTGTTTCATTATCGCGGAGGGCGGCCGATTTCGCTGCCGTCCTCAGGTTGTCTTTGAGAAATTCGATAAACACGGTCTCATTGGGCTGTATCGGGTCCAGGAGCGCATTTCGATTCTTCGCGACGAAATCCGACATGAGAGTTTCGTATAGACAGCTGATTATTTTTTTGTAGCTCCCGACAACAATGTATACCGAAGAGTGGCGGTCAATCCACCAATCCCGGAAATATCGTCTCCTCATTTCCAGCAAGCCATTCCAATCGCGAAAACACCTGTAATCAAACTCGAGCATTCTACGACAAGTCTTCCTGATATTCTCTCGCGATTCCACGAATGCGGACCACATAGGATGGGATTCCTTGATTCCACAATCCTTGAAATGACCGAGCCGCCTGGGTTCTCTGACTTCTGTAGCCATTGCGAAAATACAGCGGTCGGACCTTTCGAAAACCGGTTCGTGTTTGGCCTTCTCCAGAAACCCCTCCAACGAGCACTCCGGATGTTTTGTCCTTCCCTCCACTGCTTCAATGCGCTCAATCTCTCGCCGCCTGAACCTCGAGATATCATCGAAATCCTCCGGAGACATCGCGACGTAGGAACACGGGAGTCCCATCAGTACCGCGACTCCTACGACTTTGGCATCCACCAGGGTAGAACACGGGGTTACGAACGGAGCCCATCGCAGAGCGGCTTCGAAGTCTAATCGGTTCCGTACGAATGCTGCCCTCAATACTCCGACTTGTTTGTCCCGAAAGAAATTCGTGATTCCGGTACCTATCTCTCTGTTCGATCTCGCAGCGAGCCGTCCCATCTCAAGCCAGTCCTTGAACCGAGAGGATCTGTGCTTTACGAAATCACTCGACTTCCACTTCTCCGTGCTGCCTTTCATATCACCTTCCATCTGATAGATTTCGACGGCGTCCAGAATGGGGCTCAAGTCTGACTCATTGAACCCGTGCTCGACAAGTTCTCTGCAAATCCCGCGGGTGAAAAACCGTCGAAGGCTTTCGACTTTGATTTTCGAGTCATACAAATGTTTCATTTGACATCTCCGAGCTCTCAACAGCAGCCTGACGATCTCGTCGTCGGTGGAGTTGCCGTGGATTTTCCGTCTCGTGAGGCGCTTCCACTTGGACTTCCACAACGAGAAGGGCATGACGGCCCCTGGGAGTGTCGGAACCTCGGCTCTGATTCTGTCACAAACTTCTTTCACGAGATTTCCACGGGTCTTGGACGAAGACAATGGTACTGTTCCGATAGCGCTCTCACAAGGCTGTCCTGGCAATGATTGCTGCTCGATGGCTATGAATTCATCGAGGGTATCCTCAGAGTACGAGAGTTGTGCGGCTCGCGCGAGCAGGTTCTCGAGAGTTGAGTTCTTCAGCTCCCGGTATCGGATCACGAATCCATCCCACTGTTTCTCACTGAAATTCGCTGCCGTCTTCAGCTCCGGAAACGAGAGGAAGAGCTCCGAGGTGAGGTCCGCGAGCAGCTCTCGAACCCAAGGTGCAGTAGCGTTGACGCTAGCGTTCGAGCTCCGTGACGCCTGGCGACTGTACTCCCGTAACTGGTAGTCGTAACGATCGCAAATATCGTCGGCTCGGGGTTCGGGTGTAATTTCTGCCGTCGAATTCGCGTCACCATAACATCGCGAGCATAGAACTGCGACGAGCAGTAGCACCTCACGGTCCATTGTACAAGGAGAAGGATCCGAACGACGCTTGTCGTCAATTCTCAGAAACGAAAGGCGTTCCTGTTCGGAAAGTGGGAGATTCTTAGTTTGCTCAGCTATCAGAACATGCAAAGACTTGTCCGTCGCAGCGTTTCGAGTTCGCGAGAAGGTCTCACGATCTCTCGCAGATACTGTGCGGAATCCGTGTTCTCTATCTCCACATGACATCGCTGTGAGAGTCAACGAACGCTCGCCAACTCATCAACCTATAGATCTCAATCAAAATCATTCGCCTCCTCCAAGATGGAAAGCACATCGTCACTCGTCACCCAGCTCCAACGAATCATACCGCGTCAGGGGTTTAAGGTAGAAAATTGCCCCTTTCTCTCGGTACGCGGAGCCCGCTACTCCCTTCGCCGAACGAAACTCGCGGGAGCGCAGGATATCATCCATTTCCATACTCCCCGTCTTGAATCCCCTTTCATTTATTTGTATCCCCGCAGGATTCAGTGATCGAAGGCTCGACTGATGAATTTTCCTCGTTCCATAAGCAGCCTTCTCGGCTTTCGAGAATGTTTCCTCTGCTTTTTCCAAGCCCGATGGATTAAAACGAGTCCACAAGATGATCCGAATGGTATTTATAGAGCTCGAATCTCATTCGCAATTTTCGACGTGGAAACGTCTTTCAAAAGGCTGGGGGTATTTCGAGGAAAACTTCGTCATAGAGCAGCGTTTTTTGTAACATTTCGCGGGACTAGAACTCAAGCACTCGACGGATGTCCACCAAATTGATGTCTAATGATCGTTTTACGGGAGACGATCGTGGCTAGAAATCCTGAAAATCAGAATGCTCCTTGATATATTCCCGTCACGATCCAAACACCCCACGGAATAGTGTGGAAAAGAGCATGAATTTCCGTTTCTCATGAAATTCAGCGGATGCAGTACGCTGGTGCGATGAACGTCGGTAGATAGGCATGATTCGTATCAGCTTCATCGATGATCTCGGCTCAAAGTACTGAGTACTGACCGATCGACGTAAGCATAATCAGAGAAGAATTGATCACTGACGGATGACGGACTCTCTGTTCCTACCGCTTTTGTCCTCACAATCGAAACCCGGAAATGCACGGCTTTTAGCATCGGGCCTGTACCCAACTATAAGGGCTGCAGAAGCGTTTTAACGGGCGATGGCTATGGGGATCGGGGCAGGATTTCCACACCTAATGAGTTCGATTGCGAGCGATTACGAATAACGATGCCGATCGAATGCTCATCATGAGGCCGAAGACTCGTAGTTTACAGCAACGGAAGCGTCGCGCAGAAAGGGGATTATCTCTCGAAAGAGACCCCGAACCTCCTCAGAGAAATCGGCGTCATGTCGGGCGCAACAACGTCACGCACCAGAATCGAGTCATACGGGGACAGATCATGTCGAGTCAGAGGCGGTGGCAGAAAGTAACGTAATGTCATTCGATCCAGTGGTATGTGAGACGGACCTCGTCGGCTACTGATTATTATACACGAGGTGCAGAGTACGAAATCGGATGGTCTCGAGCGACTGGCCGTTTCAAGCAAATCTTTATGGAGAATGAATTTGGCCATAAATGCGACGTCTGTGATCGCCTCTGGTTCCTCCGTGATCTGAAAACGGTCACCTCCTCGATGGCGAGTTTCCTATCGACGCACTTCCCGGAGGACGATACCACGCGATTTCGGCTCTGTTCCTCATGTTATAGCACATCTCGGCGCGATAAAGTTCCGCCGATGAGCATGACGAATGGCTATAGGTATCCACCCAAACCATTGGGCTTGCCTAAGCTAGACCCCATAGGCGAGCGACTTGTCTCCCCATGAATTCCTTACATGCAAATACGCCGTTTGCGTCGTGACGGTTTTTACGGTATTGTCGGTCAAGTCATTAATTTCCCTGTTGATGTCAACACAATGGTACAGAAATTACCGCGATCATTGGACGACGATCACTCTTTCATCGTCAATTCAAAAAGAAGCATCATCCATAAATCCTCGCACCTGAGCGGCTTCGTCAAAAAGTCCACCGTGAAAGTCTGGCTGGTGAGATATCAAGTGAAATCACCTATGAATTGATTGAAGTGCATGCCCTAATGCTATTTCAATTATAATATGTAGATTGGATAATTTAAAGGGATTGATAATAATATCTAGACTAGAGAGAGAGACAGAAGACTTTTTCACGTCCTATAACACGGTAGTGTCGTAGGCGCTACTGGCCTTGGCTTTTTTCTAATATACACCGATTCTCATGAAGGCTTCGATCAACTGGAAGCGACCAACGAAATCGGCATAGTTTGAAGCAATTCTAGAAGCCGGCCTGGAAGAGTCTCTTATCCGGAGTATCAGAAACTTTTCGAAAGCGAAACCCCAGCGACGGACCTTGGACGAAAGGGGAGATGTGTGACTGTACACAGCGATGGCTGTAAGTTCAAATGCTTGGTCATGGACAAATTCTGTTTGCCCAGCCCCTGCGCAACGCTGCCCGTGCGCGGAAGAGAAATAGAGATCTTGGGGCGCATCGTCCATCAGTCCGTGAGATCATTACGACGGGACTTATGACACTGCCGGCGGATCGAGCTCCGATGCACATGATGATGGAGCGATGGAAGAGGGTGGAACTCATCCAGTTCTCGGGAATTCCGAGTCTTGCTTCACCAGCAAGGAATCTCGCCGTTCCCGCATTTCGATTGTTGGAATAAAGTCGCATTGAGCTTCTACTGCTTGCTCGAGCGAGAGCGATCGAAGTCTCTCAATTTCATTCAATTTGCATCAGACTGTCTTCACAGAAATCCACTTTCTTGTTCGCGAACGGCTGACGCATGTAAGTGTCCTTCAAGAGTCTGAGGAACTTCTCTCGTCGGGCCTTCTCCTCAATAGCGTCCAATTTCGTTACGAAAACATTGAGGAAGCTCAAACTATCGAAGTGGATGGTCGCGATCTCGGTCAGAGTGAGGGGTTTATCGGGCGAAACGTGCTGAGGAGCTACCGCCGAGAGGTCATCGGCAGCGGCGAGTATCGTCTCTGTCTCTTTCTCGGGGAGTTCCGCCGATTTCGCCGCGGTCCTGATACAGATTTTGAAGGTATCGAGGAATCCAGCTCGATCGGTCTGTATCGGCTCCAGAAGATCTTTCCGATTCCTTCGCACGAAGTCCGACTGCAGAGTTTCGAAGAAACATTCGGCCTGTTCCGTGAGCCGGTCGGGAACGAATGGCATTGCGCTCCGAGACTCGATCTCCCAATCCCGCAAATGTCGGAATCTTACCCTTAGGAAGGACATTGGTCCCGGGATCATTTTCTTCTCCAGGGCGAGGAGAGCGCGGCACCGTCCGCGCATGCGCTCGCGCGTGTGAACCAGATCGATCCAGAGGGCGTCCGAGTCCTTGAAGCCACACTTCTCGAAATGACCGACATGTCTCGGTGTTTTGCGAATTTGATCCGCAATCCGCAAACAGCGATCGCTCCGGTCATAACTTAGGATCCGTCTCAGGTCTTGAACGAAAAATTTCAAGTGACAGCCCCCGTCCGCCGGCGTCTCCACAACGCCTTGCATGCGGAATAGGATCCGGGATCGTAGCTCTACGATTTGACGCACGTCGTCCATGGACATCGCGACGTAGGAACACAAAAGTTGCATGACACTTGCGCCTGCTCGTACCACCTCTTCCGTAAGATTTTTACATCCGTCCCCAAGGGGCACCGACAACAGAGCAGTTTCGAGTGTCGCCCTGTTTCGCGCGAAGGAATCTCTCCAGGTATCGTTGAGTTTCCCATCGAAGACTTCGGCGATTCTCAGGGCCTCCGACTCGTTCGATCTCATGGCCAGTAGTTTCGCCTCTTCCCAATCCGCTGAGCGACTTTCCTTCCCGTACGTACGAAAGTCCTTCAAGCTCCAGCTCTTCTTGTTGACTCTCGCGTCGCCTTCCAACTGATAGATCTCGACGGCGTCCATAACGGCGTTGACGTCCGAGCGCCCGAGTCCGAGGCTTCGAGAGCGTCTGCAGACGCTCGTTGTGAAAGCCGCTTTGGCAGTGTCCATTCTGATTTTGAAAGGGAACATGGCCGTCATATAAAAGCGCTGAGCTCGCAACAGCAGTCGCACGGTGTCGGGATCGGTTGTGTTTCCAGAGAGTTTTTCCTCCATGAATCGGCGCCACTTGGCTCTCCAAACTGCAAACGGCATAATGAGCGTTGGGAGCTCCGGAATCGCGGCTCTGATCCCATCGCACAGTTCCTTCACGATTTCTTCTGGCGAATGCGACGAAGTCAGAGAGACCGTCTCGAGCACGCCTTCGCATGAGGGTCCTCGCAATAAACGCTGCTCGACTTTCAGAAACTCGTGGACGATATCCTTCGGGACCGCTGATTCTGTGGCTCGATGGTGCAGGTCGTTCAGCGTTGAGTTCCTCAATTCTTGGTATCGGAGCACAACACCATCCCACTGCTCCTCGGAAAAATTCTGGGCGGTCTTCATTTCCGGGAAAGCGAGGAAGAGCTCCGAGGTCAGGTTTTGGAAGATTTCTCGGACCGAAGGTCTTTTTGAATTGAGGTAAGCTTCCCGACCTAGGGATTGGTTGCGATTGAACCGGAACAGGAAGTGGTCGTAAGGATCGCAGAGATCGTCCGGTTCTGGCTCAGTACTGATCCTAACTTTAGGCGTATTTTCCACGCCATCGAGCCCCATGGTCAGGACCACGAGGAATATCAGCAGACGGTCCATCGTGTATGGATTGGATACAATGTCAGAAGACGATTCTTTGGATCGAATCAGAGAGAAGGATATCGTTTACTCAGCTATCGTCGAGATGCGACCTGTCGACAGCCCTAGCGTTCTGGTTGCGAGTGAACGTTCCGTTTCAAGGTCAGAAGAAAGGTCTCCCTGCCGTTGATTTCCACAGCACGCCGCATGATCTCACATCGAACACTTCCGTGACTTTGCCAGCGTCAGAAACTCCACGGACCGAGAACAGGAACAGAAGTTGCTTGACGACGGCTGACACGCAGATCTTGCTCGTCGTCAAGGCTACGGGTCTCCACTCGGTCTCGCCCTGGCGGGACAACTCACGAGAGGCATTGAAGGAAGAATCCCACGAAGTTTCGCGCCCTCTGCGCATGGTGAGGGAATGAGCTCGAGCCACCTCATTGGATGACACCAAATCCATCGGATCGAGATCCGGAGGTGATACAAGGTGAATTACGGCTCCGAAATTCCATTGACGTTCAGTCATGCTGGAGCACCGGAAAACGCGGAAGTACCAATCTCACGCCACGGTATCCCGGCCATCTCCAACAAGGCTAGCATCGGCCGAGCCGCTTTATCGGTTCAGCCGTCGGCATCGATAAGGTCCCGAGAGCCGAGAAATGAGCTGGATGCGGTGACCACGGAGATTCTCTCCTCACATCGTGCAGGGATGACGCAAAACGATAGTGCCGCATCTCTGTGCGCGGGCAACGTGTTTATGAAGAAATACCACTCGGAGCTTCCATCGACGTCTCCGGAACGTCAACGGTGCTCGGAGCGAATAGGTAAAAAGCTGCTGTTGAGGAGCAGCAGAGCCATTTGGACGAGCAAGATGGAGGAACGACTTATGTTAGCCAATGCTTCGAACCGAGTCGAATTTTCCAGCTCCGAGCCCGATCATGCAGTCGAGCCGTTGACTCCGTCTCAATCAGATAGATAGATCAGATAAACAGAAGATTCGCCCTCCTTCCGACAGCTAGGCCTCGATCGGGAGAGAGGATCTTCGGACCATAGCAGAAGTGAGAAGAAAGCGTCAGCC
>NW_003805526.1:0-1652 GCF_000255335.2 Galendromus occidentalis | reverse complement strand
ACTTCTCTCCTTCTTCGTCACGCTCCCTTTGGAACTTCGCGAACCTGAGAAATCTGAAGCTGTCGTCGCGAGTCCGGCATCGGCCCACCGACAGACCGCCAGATGAGCCATCGAGTGGCATCGCATGTAGGCCTGGCACATTCTCCCTTAGCGCGAAGTGCTCTTTGATGGCACATTCGAAATTCGCGCATTCGACTCCGGCATCCCGACTGATTAGGCGGAATAGTGGCATGCGATGGGCAACGGGGGCATGTGATAAAATGAGCATGTCGATGCCCACAACTGTTTGATCCGAACGATGATCTCCATCTTCATTCCTCATACGATACCTAATAATTATGGGCCTGACGATCTGCTCTGCCGAGGCGAGCTCGAATCCATCCGCGGTCGGATGAATCGGTATCTTCTGTACGCGGCAAGGATTATCTATCGCTTCGATTTATTCGAAGCGGAGACGGCGCGGCGTCCCTCTACGTCCCGAAGCCGATGCATGGAGCTCGAACACATGCTCAGCTATCCAATCGACTCAGCGGGAGAGATCTTGAGCCTCCGGTGATATCTTGATTCAACCATCTTTTAATTACCCCCTCCGAAATAGAGAGGTGTACAATTCGATGAGACCTGGACCCGGAGTCTCTTGCGAAGCAACATCCGAGCGAGTGAACCAAGCTGCCGCTATTTTGGTCCTCGCGCTGTCCTCGCAGAAAACATCGTACACGACGCTCGGAGGAGTTTGACGCAGATATATCTCGTTTGAGGAGCCGAAGACCTTCGCTCTGTTCTACAGCTCTCTCCGAGCACAGATTCACAATCCCCTCAGGGATCTGGGTGAGATTCGGAGCTCTAACGAACGCACGCCCAATGTCTGTCAGGGTCACAGTCTGATTCGGAAGTCCCCGACGACACCTCATTGGCTTTCGCGAGAATCCTCCCTGTTTCCTTCTCGGGGAGTTCTGCCGATGCCGCTAGCGTGCTGGGATTGTTCTTGTAGATCTCGATGGATCCGGATCCGACGGTCTGTATTGGGTCCAGGAGAGCTTCTCGAAACTCCTTCGTCATTCCCGATTGCTGCAATCCGGAGGAAAACTCGATCGTCTTCCCGTACTTGGCAGCAAGCTAGAGAGTTGAGCTATCAGCTTCCATGATCCATTCCTCGACATGTAAAAGCATATGACGCAGAATGCCCATCGATCCGCGCATTAAAATATTGTCTGAAACGGGCACTGAGCGGTACCCTCTTGCGCCCTCTACCTCGAGATCACAGCAGCGCGATCTACAGAGGATCGGACTCCTCTACGGCACCGGTTGCGGAAGGTTCGCCTACATTCGCCAAAAATGACTAGATTCTCCACGAGGTCTGGCCCCGGTCAAGAGGCGACGAGTGAAGCCTCCAGAAGGAGGCCGACGTCTCAGATCACCAGGGGAAACCTTCAGGGAAAAACTGGGTCTCCCCCTTACTGATCTGTCGCTCCCCACAACGACTGGCCTCTAGATTCATTTACGCTCATGACGGTCCTTTCATCCTCCCCCTTAAGTAGGAAAGCGCTCAGTCGTAAGATTGCCCCTTCCTCGGGTCCACCCGGAGTCTCTCGATTGGCTTGATCTGCCGACGCGGTCTCAGGGACGCCATGATGCTACCACGTCCATCATCT
>NW_003805525.1:0-6453 GCF_000255335.2 Galendromus occidentalis | reverse complement strand
CCCGAGCAATGGCAACGGCTGGCCGATAATATGGATCGGTGGATTCCAACATGGATCATCGGTACTCTACGAACTACGAAGTCGTACCCGGTAGATGGAGAGTTTCGATTCCACCCATGCAGAGGCTCTCTCATTTTCCGGGAACACCCGTGGAAAGCCTGCGCCCATCAAGGGGAAAAATTATAAGGATCGCCCTCTCCCAGTTCCTATATGTACCGGGTGTATGGAAGACTCTGATAAGCTCCTTCCGGCCTAAACATGCCAGGAGCGTCTACGGAATTTGCGCGACCGCGCTAAATATACAGCCCTATTCATTGTGGCCTCCCAGATAACTCGAAAGTGCCCGTCGATCAGATGCTATCCAGGTTGAAAAATGATTTTGATGAGAACGACCGGATTCGCCGATTGGACTCCGGAACAGCTGGGGCGGCAAATTCTGTGACTCCGGCTCCGGATAAATTGAGTTCATAAGTCGAGGATCAGCGTCGGCTAGAGATTTTTCGATGTCATGTCGTTCGTCAGTCGAGAGGACTCGGGCTCAATTATCTGGCTGACCTGTTCCCGATTTGTTGGGGGTGATGAATGGGAACTGTTCACATTACCTGATACGGTGTTCTCGTTCTGCGTCCGCGTCTTCCAGAGGGGGATGCCTGAGGCTCTCGGACGCTAGCGGACCGAACTAGGGCGGTAGAAGGCATCACGATATCTGCCGAGCCTGGGAATCGGAAAACAATGTATGAAATAAAGGGCCCAGAGCTCGGGCGGGAATGACCCTGCAATGCACCTGTCGAGAAGGACCCAAAGTACCGGCCGTATTTCACGAGAACATACCTGGCGTGATAAGGTTGACGCCGCCTATATGGTCCTTCAAACTCATGTCTGCCACTGGATGAAGGAAAGTATTTAAAGAAGCAGTCGAAGAATCGAATCTACGAATATAACAAGAATACGGATAAAGATGAGCGGTCTACATTCGTGTTTGATATTCTTCAAGTCGATTTCTATCCTATCGATGTTTCGATGGGATCCTGGGGCGCCGTGATCTCCAAGATTAGGTGAGGCTTCCATTCTCGCTGCTGTCCTTTCCTGTCCCAACCTGCAAGAGTCACCGGTGATCAAAATTGAATCTCAACCCAGGCGAAGATCGATCCAACATAGATATTTCTCGATCTGTTGGGCCACGAAGAGATGCCTGTGTGCTAGAGGCTGAGAGCTGCTCCGCTGAAATCGGTACCCGACGCGGCGCCGGAAGACTGTGAGACCATCGATCCACGACGCGGCACGGTGACGGGCAGTTGCTCCGGAGTCGCTCAAAATCTGAGCGTCGGCGAATAATGCATCGTTCTTTTATGTTCGCCACGCAGCATTCCCTCTATGAAGCTGTGCTATCGGGGAGACTCCGTGATCTTCTGAGTCTGCCATCGCGGAATATTCACAACGTATCCCGCTGAGCTCTTACACATATCGCCTCGGAATGGCACGATTTGGCAAGTTTATCAACAATACTGTTTCTCTCCGAATCGGATCCCAATGGGGATACCACGAAGTCGGGATTTCGGGTAATCGAATTCTCCGCTTCTGATCGTAAGAGATTTGACTCACGATTATCCAGATGAACGGAACAACGTGCGCCCTCTTAAATTCCGACCACTGGCTCGACGAAAGCAGGCTCATGTTCTGAGTGACTCCGAAGATGGATATCTGTTGAGCGTTTTTCGGGTGAGTGGTGGGAGAGTGTGAGTGAGAGAGCTGGACAGCTGATCGGGTGCTCCAGGACTCCGTAGAGATCATGGCGTATGTCGAAAAAATGAGGATGTCCGAGCGAGCAAATGAATCATTTGAGCTTGGAACATCGGGCAGTATTTTCGCATTCTATTCGCGTCAATCCGGTCTAGGATTCTGGGGTCGACTGTTGCTTTGTTTGCTCTCAAGCTTCCAGTTCGATTGCAGTACTACAATCGGAATACATAGGGTACCGATCTTCCACAATCAAGACAGTAGCATCCTCCATTTGACCGCTTAAGACGGTATTTTTTTTCGGAGAGGGAAAATGCGTTTACGCAGACTCACGGTTGAGTACTGTGGGGCTCGTCCTCGCAGACACTACCCACTAAAACCTCTCATGTGTGTGTATCCGCATCCGTCGCCGGTATTACTAGTTTCCGTCAGCGGGGAGGCGGGAGACCGAAGTCTCAGTGCGGTGTGTTGTTCGTAGGGTTTATGAGGCTGTTTTCGTGTTCTATCTTGACTTTGAGTATTTCAGTTATAAATTTATCTATGTTATCCCAGTTTTCCTGGTTCTCCAGCATGTGGTTTATTAATAATAAACCACATGCTGGAGAACCTAAATAATAAATTATTATGTTATGCGGTGTTAGTTGAGCTCTAGTGAGGAGATTTATGTGGTCTCTATTCGCTGTGAATTTAGTGCAGTGGAAAATTGTGTGTTCTGCTGTGTCGTCGTGTTGTAGGCAATGTACGCGAATTTACGGTATAAAGTGCCATCCTTTTTTGGTATCGAATAACGACTTCTGAGACACTTCCCGAACGCGTTTCATCCACACCTCTAGGAGGCCTCCTATGTGACATGAATAAAGGTTGAGTGAAATGTCGGAAGCTTATTCTGATTCGAAAAATGGGACATATCGCGATGGGGGCGGATTTCGTGCCTCATTTTGGTCGATGCTCACTCGAACACCAGGCATCCTCGTGTTGCTGGGTTTCTTGAGCAAGCGACGATGGGTACGCTCGAGAGAAAGAAATTCGACCTGAAGAGCGTCAGTCTATCATGCATCTTGACCTCGGAATATCGATTTAATGTATCCTTGATACTCGGGCAATGATTCGCTCAGAGATTTGGAAGGTCTATCTAGGTATTTTTCTCGACATTTAGGATCGATTTTGCCTCTTTTGGGTGCCGATTTCGCGTGTTTCGGTTCCTGTTTGCCTGCCTGTACCGCGACTTTTTAGTGACAGAGAGTTCTAGCTCCACTGATGAACGATAGCCGAGACCTTGTAGAAGTTCAGGGGGGAGGCACACCAAGCTCCGAAAATAGGAAGCACAGCTTTTCGGGTTTGAGAGAGAACTGTTGCGGTCACATCAAACGCTTCGAGCTAGCGGAGCTGAAACCGAAGCACTATGTTTGTTTTCAGAGCGGATCGGTGACCCACGAGGAAGTGTTATCTGGACATTCTGTGGATCGTTTATTCTAGAACAAGTACGACGCGAATGAGTAAGGATCGCTGAATTTTCCCACGGAGCGGAGCATTAAGGATTCGAAATTCTGAGAGGACGTGGGATCTTCCGAAAGGCACTGAGGTGCTGCCGGACGGATTCTTTCAAGGAGAGTGGATAGCTCTTCTCGCATCTCCTCGCTCTCAATTTGACATGAACGGTTCTCTTGTTCCAGACGCGTCTTTTCGCGTCGGAGGGAAGCGATCATTTCCCTTTTTCTCCGGCGACACTTCGCTGCGGCGATGCGATTCCTTTCCCGTCGGTCTCGGAGCCTTTCAGCTCTGGTCAGCTCCGCGGGACTCCCCTGAGCACCCCCAGGAGTAGACGTAACCGGTGGTCCCGCTGATTCCGACCAGAGTTCGCTAGACCCGGAATCCTCAGGAGGGGGACGCCTGGGGCGAGGCTTGCCGATACCGCGCAGCAGAATTTCCATGAGATCCGGCCTGCTCATATTCACACCAGGGATTCTCAAGAGGCTCCTGAAATCCACGTCGGGGCTCCCGAAATCCACGTCGAGGCTTCTTTCTTCTACCGGGGTTTCCTCAAATAGATCGTCGAGCTCATGACGCCGGGCTCTTCCCCGACTGCGAATACCATCCTCTGTGTAGAAGTCAGATGAAGCCATCTGGAATGAGATCGTTATCCTGATGCGGCAGATTACTCAACTCACTCGTCTCGGCCACACACAACTTTCTGCTGATCGATACGAAGAAGAACGCTTGAATCCCGGTGCAAGTCAACCCGGCCACGCCGTCAACCCGGCCACGGCGTCAACTCGGCCGCGGCGTCAACCCGGCCGCGGCGTCAACCGGCCGCGGCGTTAACCGGCCACGGCGTCAACCGGCCACGGCGTCAACCCGGCCATCTGGGGGTGCACCTATGATGGAACTGCTTTGAGCGAGAAGAGGGGGGATTTCTCGTTGCGATTCAATGAGGCAGAGGAAAACGATCACTGACTCAGCTATCCCTGGATACGGATTAATAGAATGATGCGAGACGCAACCGTCGAAGCCTTCGAACTCATATCAACTTCGAACTCGTTCGAGAGGCTTTTATTCCCTCCGCGTCAGCTTGCGACTATCACAATCGATAAAATTTTCAGCACTGCACATCTGCGGGTATTAAGTAGCAACAATCAATCCATTCGAGTCACGTAAACCTCGATCGATTTCATCAGACTATTTCCCGGCTCAAAGAGAAGAAACCCCAATCCCTGACTTATTCGACTTCAAGGGGGAGCCTCCAAATGACTTGGACCCAGACAAAGCGCTCTGGGAAGATTTCTGAGCGGATGGATCAACACGTGCCTGACTCAGCGAATAAATTCGATACGTGACGGAAAGAAATTTGGGCGTATCAAGGACAGCATCAGTCGCTGCATCAAGCCGCCCTCTCATTGAGAGCGGTGGCCGGAGTTCTCCCATAGGGAAGTGGACATACTCGTCAGACGTTGCCTTTCGAGTGTGTACCTATAGACCCATTGATGTTGACTTCCTTTCGATGTAGGAATCCTCTCTCCGACTGTCTTTTGAGACGGTGCAGGTCAACCCGGCCACGCCGTCAACCCGGCCACGGCGTCATTCGGCCACGGCGTCAACTCGGCCACGGCGTCAACTCGGCCACGGCGTCAACTCGGCCACGGCGTCGACTCGGCCACGGCGTCAACTCGGCCACGGCGTCAACTCGGCCACGGCGTCAACTCGGCCACGGCGTCAACTCGGCCTCGGCGTCAACCCGGCCATCTGGGGGTGCACCTATGAAGGAACTGTCTTTGAGCGAGAAGGAGGGGAGATTTCTCGTTGCGATTCAATGAGGCAGAGGAAAACGATCACTGACTCAGCTATCCCTGGATACGGATTAATAGTTCCTAGGCTGAACTACCTGCTGCGGGCCAGCCCAGCCTTTTCAGTTCACGAGGAACTTGCGCGTATTGACGATCAATTCGCAGCGGCGTTTGAGGCCATCCTTAAAACTTCCCTTACTGGGGATGCCCTCACTCAGCTCAGCCTCCCGACTTCAACCGGCGGTATGGGTATTCCTATGCCCACCGCAGTTGCAACATTGGCGTTCGCTGCGTCGTGTCATGCGGCCCTGCCCGAGGTCCGGGATATTCTGGAGGACGCCTCGAAGAATATTCATCTTGTGGACTCTACTGTGGAGGCCTTCGCCACACGCTATGGTGCTGCACCACCGGAGGAAGACCGCCATCGACAGTCCGAGTGGGCCAGAATCGCCAGCGAGCACACACTGTCTATGCTCTCGCTCCGCGTCCTCGGAGACGGATGCCAAAAGTCTCTCTCATGCGTCGCTTCCCGAGACCGGCTGGTGGCTACAGGCCCTACCATCAAAGAACGCCGGCACCCTATCAACCGACAAGGAGTTCATCCTGGCTGCCGGCCTCCGGCTCGGGCTCCCTCTGGTTCCGCAAGACTCATGCCCGTGCGGGGCGACTGTCGATCGCACCGGCTTGCATCGTCTCAGCTGCAGGGCGCTGGCGTCTGGTCGACTGGCCCGACATGGAGCCATGAATGACCTGTTGTCGCGAGCGCTATGCCAGGCGGGAATCCCTAACTCAAAGGAACCGCGAAACTTATCGCCGAACGACCAGCTTCGTCCCGACGGAGTCACGCATGAGCCATGGTCCCGCGGCCAACGGCTAATCTGGGATGTCACGATTCGTGACGCTTTCGCGCCATGCTATAGTCGGATCTCCCGCCAAGCTAAAGCTGTGGTGGAACGAGGGGAGTTGGACAAGAAGACCAAGTACGCATCGCTGCTTGGCGAGTACTGCCTTGTTCCCTTTGTCATCGACACTTCAGGGGTGTGGGGTGAAGATGCCCTAAGGCTTGTAAAGACAATCGGACAGCGAATCGCGGCGAAGACCGAAGACAACCGGGCCGCGGCGTATATTCGTCAACGCATAGCAGTTGAGGTACAGCGTGGAAACGCGAGAATGATCTCAGGGGGTATGGCCCCATGCAACGCCCTCAGGGTAATCAATTCCCTGAGTGGCTAACCAACCTTGTAAACTTCATTTGAACGAATCAAGTCTCTGAATAAATAGAATGTTATCAATCCATCAATCCATCAATCCATCAATCCATCAATCCATCAATCCATCAATCCATCAATCCATCAATCCATCAATCCATCAATCCATCAATCCATCAATCCATCAATCCATCAATCCATCAATCCATCAATCCATCAATCCATCA